>NC_040020.1:31656480-31664820 GCF_000972845.2 Larimichthys crocea | reverse complement strand
CATCTAGAGGAGATATAACATGAATACTTAAAGATTAGAAATTAATCACAGAGTATGTCTATTTTAAAATGTTAAAATGGTGTTTTTTCTTTGTTTCTTCATCAACAAGCCTGCTGAAATCCTGTTAATTGTATTTTCAACAACTCCACACATTCGCCCCAATATGCTGCTTATGTTCAGGTCCTGTTTGGTCAGACATTTATGTGTCTCAGATAAGTTATGGTTTGCTATAAAGTTCAAAGTATTATGGTCATATGGCAAATCAACCTCTTTGTTTATGTGTCAAATTCTCTTGAGTTTAGTTTATCTTTTGTTTCTGTAATAATTCTGCAGCGTCTTCATGAAGTTTTAGAAAACTGTGATGTTGTTGGTTTTTTTTCCTGACACAGAGGAGTAAACTCACACACTGAAGGAGAGCCGTAATTTCTCATGCCTTTCAAAGCACAAGAGATGACGTCTTCAGGATGAAACCAGCCTTATAAGAAGATGTCTCCTCCTCTCTGACTTTCTGTCCATTCTTGAACCAGAACGTAGGAAAGACGACCAGCTGAACTGCAGCTGCTGTGACACTTCAGCCTGCCTAGAATCCTGGTGAACTGATATGGTCTTCACCTGCACCTGGAGCTTGATATGAGAACTAAACAATATATTAACACTTAAAAAAACAATGATAGATGTACATACATGTCATCACACAGTTACTATTCACACAGAAACTGTAGTGAGCATTAGTAACTACACAACATAATAAACTCATGATGATGGGTCATTATAAATAATTCAGTCGTTTTTAAATATACTATGTTGGTGTATTACATTCAGTTTGTGTTCATCAGTACCTGTGACAGTCCAGAGTTGTACCAGGTGAATATTACTCCATTCAAAGCTTCTTGTTTTGAATTTGAAGCGATTACTGAGCTGAATCACTCTCGCGTCTCTTCTGAGTCTCAGAGTGGAGCGTCCTCTCTCTGTTTCAAGGACCTGAACACGACCTGCAATACAGGGATCTTCACTAAGTTCCTCAGGCTGTGACGGGCTCTGCCACTGATCACTAACGTTCAGACTGAACCAAATTAGACTGTGATGGATCCATCATAGCTGTTGTATGGTGCAAGAAATGTCCACTGATGGAACCTTTGGAGGCACAGATGCTTTCTGTCATGTACGCACTCTGTTGCAGTTTTACCATGAACACCTGAAAGATAAAACAATGTTTTAAACCATTTTTAAACCAGAGTTGGTGAAGAGTCACAGTGGAGTTCTCCATATATTAAAATACATGTAGTTATAAGGCTCCACTAGATGGTGTATGTCAGTGGAAGACTGGTGAGTAAAGTCACACACTGGAGGAGAGAGGAAACCTTCATCTCTTTACAGCACACTAATGTTTGCAGCAGAATTGTTTTTTTTTTCTTTTTTTCCTCCCTCATTAACCACTCACGACCACTCAATTTATCTGTGACACTTGTGGAGGGGCCCAACCCTCAAGCTTTCAAACACTGTACAATTTTTTAACAATATATAAGTTAAGTTAAATATTTTAAAACTAGATCCACCTCAAGTAGCTACAACACAATAAATGCTGCCTAACACATTAAGTTTAAGAAGGGGTAACTCTATTTAAAGTTTTTACTATGAAAAATTAAAAGTTACAAAAAACAATATCTGTGCCCTATTTCACTCAAAATAGCTTTAAATGCAGCACCAACTATTTTATATCTTGGAATATTCCTGAATCACAAACATTAAACTGTAACACAAAAAATTATATTTATATCACAATGTACTGAATATTATTTATTTAGCAGTTAGCGTTTGTTTCTGTAAATAATTCTGCAGCGTCTTCATGAAGTTTTAGAAAACGTGTGGATGTATTTGTTTTTTATTTTTCCTGACACAGAGGAGTAAACTCACACACTGAAGGAGAGCCGTAATTCCACATGTCCTTTCAAAGCACAAGAGATGACGTCTTCAGGAGAAAACCAGCCTTTAAAGAAGAAGATGTCTCTCCTCCCTCGACTCCTGTCCAGTCTTTGAACCAGACGTAGGAAAGACGACCAGCTGGACGCAGCGCTGTGACACGCAGCTCCTGCATTGGTAGAATACTGGTAACTAAGATATTGTCTTCACCACCTGCACCTGTAGAGCTTGATAAGAGAACATAAACAATATTATTAAATACTTTAAAAGAAATCAAGATAAATGTACATACATGTCCTCACAAACAGTTTACTATTCACGAGTAGTGAGTAACAACACAACATAAATAACTCATGATGATGGGTATATAAATATATTCACGTGTTTTTAAATATACTATGTTGGTGTATTTACATCAGTTTTGTGTTCTCAGTACCTGTGACAGTCAGAGTTGTACCAGGTAAATACTCCTCATTCCAAAGCTTTGTTTTTTGAATTTGAAGTGATGAGCTGAATCACTCTCCTCTCAGGTCTCTCTCTGAGTCCAGAGTGGAGCGGTCCTCTCTCTGTTTCAAGGACCTGAACACGACCTGCATACAGGGAGTCTTCACTAAGGTCCTCAGGCTGTGACGGCTCTGCCACTGATCACTAAGTTCAGGACGGAACCAGAATTTAGACTGATGATCCATCATAGCTGTTGTATGTGCAAGAAATGTCCACTGATGACCTTTGAAGGCACAGATGCTTCTGTCAGTGTACGTCACTTGTTGCAGTTTTGACCATACACCTGAAAGATAAAACAATGTTTTAAAACCATTTTTAAACCAGCATTGGTGAAGAGTCACAGTGGAGTTCGCCATATTAAAAATACATGTATTTAAGGCTCCACTAGATGGGTGTTATGTCAGTGGAAGACTGTGGAGTAAAGTCACCACTGGAGGAGAGAGGAACCTTCATCTCTTTTTACAGCACACTAATTTTTTTGCAGCAGAATTGTTTTGCCTTTTTTTTTTCCTCCTCTCATTAACCATCTCACGACCACTCAGATTTATCTTGTGACACTTTGGAGGGGCCCACCCTCAGGTTCAAAAAAAAACACTGTAACTGAATTTTTTAACACATTATAAGAGTAAGTTAATAGTTTAAACTAGATCCACCTCAAGTAGCAACAAACATAAATGATGCTTAACATTAAGTTAAGAAATGGTAACTCTATTTAAAGAGTTTTTATCTATGAAAAATAAAAGTTACAAAAAGAAAACAATTCTGCCCTAGTTTCACCTCAAAAATGTTTTAAATGCAGCAACCAACTTATTTTATACTTGTGAATATTCCTGAATCACAAACAGTTTACAATGTAAACACAAAAAAGATATATTAACATATGACTGAATATTATTTTTAGCAGTTTATTCTTTTATTTTGATAAATTCGCAGCGTCTTCATGAAGTTTAAGAAAACTGTGGATGTATGTTGTTTTTTTTTCCTCTCCAAAGCTTCCCTCTGTGTCAGTGAGTCCCTCTGCTGAGATAGTGGAGAACAGTTCAGTGACTCTGACCTGTAGCAGTGATGCTAACCCAGCAGCTAAATACACCTGGTACAAGAAGAATGGAGATCCAGACCCTCAACCTCTCAGTAAAGAAGCAGAGCTCGTCTTCAGATCCATCCAGTCCTCTGAATCTGGAGAGTATTACTGTACTACAGGAAATCGAACTTTCTCGATATTTAAATACATCTCTATTGATGTCAAATGTGAGTAAAATCCGGTGAATTTAAAAAAGTATCATGCAACTTTTTTAAGCTTTATGATCCAGTTATTTGTTTTTACTGATCATGTCTACTTTCTTCAGCTCTGCTTGCTTCACTTTCACAGTCTGCTGTATTTTACTGAGCAGCTTTTGAGACCCAGATTTAAACTGTCACACATCCATTTGTCAAACCACCTTCAAAGTTTGAAATGCTGCTACACACAGATATTTACAGTTTATCATTTAAATGTCATACATGCTACTGTAGGAACACATCCTTAACCTACAATAATCTCTGTTTACATATCTCCTCCAGATCCTCCAAAGCTTCCCTCTGTGTCAGTGAGTCCCTCTGCTGAGATAGTGGAGAACAGTTCAGTGACTCTGACCTGTAGCAGTGATGCTAACCCAGCAGCTAATTACACCTGGTACAAAGAGAAGCAAAAGCTGCCTCAGAGATCAACAGGCATCTATCATTTCACCTCCATCAGCTCTGAGGACAGAGGGAACTACTACTGCAAGTCTGAGAATCAACACGGACAGATCGACTCTTCATCTCTGTTTATAGATGTCCAGTGTGAGTACAGAACATTAATATTTCCTACTTTCCTGCTTTTTACAATGAATTGTGTGTTTGGTGGTGGTTGATCTTGGCACAGTGCTGCCAACATAAAGGAGAGTCTGAATACATTATGAGTAAGAGGAAAACAGATTCAGCTAATTCTGTCTGTGTGTAATGATAGGCCTGTCTGTCAGACACCTGTCCATCATATTATGTGATTAACTTAAGAAATTGATCCTTCCTAAGTTCTGCACCTTATTTCTTCCATTAAAATTTTCATTTAAATTTTTTCCTCTTTGAAATTAAAAAATATCTCCACCATAATATATACTGTATGAAAGTGACAAAGACATTGTTAAAGTTACTGTCCCTATCGGCTCTCGCTGCAGGAGGTTTAAGCTTTTTCCAGTGTGCAGAAGGGTCAGTAGGGAGTACTGGCCAGGTCAAACTTCACTGATGTTTTTCCATCAAAAAAGTGTCCAAAAAAATCACCTACTACCACATTACTGTTGTGTGGTTTCAGAAAATTTAATGTTATTGTTAATTTTAATGTTATTTCTCTGATTCACTGGCTTCCAGACTACTCAACCAGAGCTCTCTCTCTGCCTCCCTCTCAAAGACAGAAAGCAAGAAAGAAAGAAACAAGATTTTGTGTCGCAAGTTTCCATTTTCTTGCAAGTTGATTTTAACCCTGTGTTGTAGAATGATAAATAAAGGAACACTGAAGTTTAGGCTGGTAGAAGCAATGTCACGTTCTAAAGTAAAAATCACATGTTTTCAGTGATAGTTTTTGAACATTTTCAAGAAAATCTTAATAGTGTACTCACCTGCCATTTATATAGTTATTGTTTATAGATTGTGGTCACTGTCGGTCACGGCCTGCTGCTGGATAATGAGTAAAAGAGTAATGCTTTATATTTATATGTTGAGAGACGTACCAATCATGGACTAATGCAGAGAGTAATGAGGTCACAACACTTGCATTAATTATCTTATCTTATCTTATAAGTGGATCATCAGTGGATAGTGTATCAAATAAATGATTAAAGTAACTCCTGTTTGTGTTATTATTGATTCTCTTTGGTGTCCCTACCTGTAGGTGGCACTCAAACAACAACCCAGTTTTCCTTTGCCTAAAATCAGTTGTATTTATTTTCCTCCAGATCCTCCAAAGCTTCCCTCTGTGTCAGTGAGTCCCTCTGCTGAGATAGTGGAGAACAGTTCAGTGACTCTGACCTGTAGCAGTGATGCTAACCCAGCAGCTGATTACACCTGGTACAAGGAGAATGAAGACTCACCAAAAGCATCAGGACAGATCTTCACCATCACTGACTTCAGACCTGAACACAGGGGGAATTATTACTGTGAAGCCCAGAACAGAAGAGGACGTCATAACTCCACCTTACATCTGATTGTTGTGGCAGGTCAGTTATCCACATTCACCTACACACACACAGTAACTTCCACATTAACGGCTGTGGCTCGGAGATAGAGCGGGTCGTCCACTAATCAGATGATCGACGGTTCGATCCTGTTGAAGTGTCCTTGGGCAAGATATTGAACCCCAAATTGCTCCCAAAGGCTGTGCAATCAGTGTGTGAATGTGTATGAATGGTTAGCTCCGTAAACTGATGAGCAGCTGGCACCTTACATGACAGCAAATGGCATCAGTGTATGAATGAGATATGTAGTGTAAAAAGCGCTTTGAGTGGTCGGAAGACTAGAAAGGCGCCAAAAGCACAGTTCACAGTCCATTAACCTTTGCAATTAAACACTCCCTAATTCATTTCTGCAATCTTTAACTCCTTAGCTGAAGGTCTAGATGACAACTACATGTAAACATAGATGCAAATCAAAGGTTTATGCAAAAACTCCACACTAGTGTTTTTGCCTGTGGGACCACTAATGCTGCAGTCCCGCTGGCCCCCAGTTACCTGTACCAGTCTGCTTATTCAGGAGTCCCATGGTCTAACCAAACCTAAAAAGACAATTCGTTTTCATTTTGATGCTATCCTTCACTGCAGGTGTCTACCATCAGGATCTTAAGTTGCAGACATTAAAAACTGCAAGGAAAACTCGACACGAGTCATCAATAAGAAACCTTCTGTCTGTTAATTGTCAGTGTTTCGTTTTGATCACTGTTTTCCAGGTTCAATGAAATCAGTAGCTGTTGGATCAATCACTGCAATTGTTCTGGCTATCATCTTCCTCTGTGCCTTCCTATTGATTAGGTGAGCAGTTTAATTTTACCGTTGTTGTATTAAGTGCTGTATCCGAAATTTAGTCTGTTGTTTACTTATTTCCTTCAATAATTTATTTGTTTGTTCATTCTCCTATCCAGAAGAAAGAAGAGCTTGAAACAAACCACAGAGCGACCAGACAACAATGCACAGGTGAGGAAGAAGAGTTCAGGTATTACTCTCACTTGAAAACTGTATTGAATAGTGCTTCATGTCCCTCTTTGGGTATTTTCTTTGTCTGTCTGTCCCCATCGCCCTCTCTTCTTTCATCCTGATCATTTCCATTTGATAAACCTAGTCATATGTCTGTGTAACACCCATGTTTGCCTTTATCCAGTCATTCTGTGTCATAAATTAGAAGGTACTGAGACAGGGACATTGCTTTTATCAACACAGTGGGTGTCAGCAAACCTTGTACTTTATTGACATCTACTGGTAACTAGTAGGTACTACAACCTCAAACCTATTTTAAATATATGCTAACCCCAGAAAATTGTAGTGCAGATGACATATTTGTAAAGTCATTGAAATTGCGAAACAACCCCTTCACCCTTAATCCTGCAGATGTTTTATGCTTTTGTGTTACAGGCTGATAAAAATCAAATTTGCTGCCTTTGTAACTTAACAATTCTTGTCTATGCAATGTTTACCTTTCAGCTAAACATGGGTACAGTGAGTGATAACCATTCAGCTGCAGTTCAGAGAACACCAGCAGAGGAACAGGACGACCTTTGCTATGCCAGCGTACGCTACTCCAAACAGCAGGAAGATCCTCTTTACTCCAACATCAGACCAGTTCAGCCCAACAGAAACAAGAATGAAGAGCAGGAGGAAGAGGATGAGGGCAGTGTGGAGTACTCTGTTGTCAAGATGAAGAGTGGCAGTGCTTCCCCAGAGTGAGTCCATACAAAGTTTTCTTTGCTGCACAAAGTTTGAAACGTTTATTCTCACAGTTTTAATGTTGTTGAGTCTGTCTGTTATCTAAAACCTGTTCTTCATTAATTTTGTGAGTTCATAATTCTTTAAACACATTGTTTCATTCACAGATCAAGACGTCAAGATGCTGTGCAAGATCCATCTGCACTTTACAGCACAGTCACCAAAACACCAAGAGTATGAACACAAATCTGTGGTCTGTGTACGGCGTTTAAACAACAAACAAATGGAGCTTCTCCTACTACCAACCGTTTATCACAAAAGTTTTTTGGGGGGGCCCAGACAGGAGATTTTTATCTGCATTCACAATATAAGGGATTCAACCATAGTCAACATACCTTTGCTATATATATCTGACAGTTTCAGATGTTTGTCAACAATAGTATGGTCAATGGTTCGGGATTATTGACAGCCTCACAATAATAATAATAATAGCCTGTAGGTGTGAATGGAATGGTGGCGTGTGGATTGCTGATATTATAAATACAGATACAAATCTTTTTTTTGTCTTGTCTGGCACACCCAATCAAACTAATAAACTGTTGGTAGCAGGAGAAGCTCCATTTGTTTGTTGTTTAAACGCCGTACACAGACCCACAGATTTGTGTTCATACTCTGGTGTTTGTGATGTGACTGTTGTAAAGTGCAATGGATCTTGCACAGCATCTTGACGTCTTGATCTGTGAATGAAACAACATGTTTAAAGAATTATGAACTCACAAAATTAGTGAAGAACAGGTTTTAGATAACAGACAGACTCAACAATATTAAAACTGTGAGAATAAAAAAATGTTTCAAACTTTGTGCAGCAAAGAAAACTTTGTATGGACTCACTCTGGGGAAGCACTGCCACTCTTCATCTTGACAACAGAGTACTCCACACTGCCCTCATCCTCTTCCTCCTGCTCTTCATTCTTGTTTCTGTTGGGCTGAA